>NC_091202.1:26742401-26784901 GCF_040958095.1 Procambarus clarkii | reverse complement strand
TAGGAACCTGTACATCAGTTGACTGGAGTCGAGAGGCGGGACTAAAGACCCGAAACTCAACCCCGCAAGCATAACTAACCTAGTGTGTACGTATGTATGTACGCATGCACACACACACACACACACACAATCAAATGCTCTATCAAGTGTAGATTTAATAGAGCCTAATAGGTTCCAAAATCCGTACACCAGTTGATTGAGAGCTAACAGACGGAACCAAAGAGCCAAAGCTCAACCCCCCCCCACAAGCACATCTAAGCGAGCGAATACACCCACCCCTGCCATTAGCACCATAAAAATACCATGTCCCCCATGAATGACTTGTGCCCGCTTGTCGCAGACACAGACAAATCCAGCGAATCAATTATGTAAATAAATACGACCGCGGCCTCTCACCTCCACGCGAGAGACAAACACCCTGAGACAGATGATTGGAAAAAAAATACCCCTTCTGGAAGAGCGTGACTTATATTCCAAGATGGCAGCCACAACAAACAAAAGCGACAAGGCTGGTTGAGGAGACATACAGCCGTCCCGCTGCTGCTATTTTTCCCCCACATGATTATCTCTTGGCACAGCGTGAACGGCGTCTAGCGATCGTCGCCCTGATTACGACCCACAAAAAGCAATAACTTCACACCATACGGTCGAAATATCGCTGTTTTTTGTCACTTTTCTCTCGTAGTCTACACGAGAGAATCCATCACGGCGGGGGAGGACAGAGAGTAAGGGGGGTAGGAGGCTGAAGGAGGGAGTGAGAGAGAGGGGGTGAGAGAGTGGGATTGTGGAAAAGAGAGAAGGGGGAAGGGGGCAGATAGGGCGGGAATCACCAGCGGGAGGGCTAACAAACCTATGAATAAATAATCGAAATCTTGGGAGATCTTTTTTTTTTACCTAATGTAGGTGAGGCAGTAAGGCTCTTGAGTCTGGCAAATCTGGCTGTCAGTCACGTGTATCAGGAGAGGACGGTACAATACTCCTGTCAGTCACGCATTAACAACACCCAGTACAAACAGCTGTCACTTGCAAGTACATAAAACCCACACACTTATGCTACACACAAACACCACCTCATTGCCAACCACTTGAGCTGAACGGTAGAACGACGGTCTCGCTTCGGTCCTAACCCCCGTACTGCTGCCTTGTGAGGGAACACCAGCCACCAGGTAAGGCGGAGTGTTGAGCCTCAAGGCGCTATGGAACACCCTCACAAGAAACACTGATACACACTCGAGAGTCAAGCAGGGAGGAAATTGGATTTAAGAACACACTGAATCTTACTGTCCGTGTCTGAGGCAGGGGTAGTGGAGGGGCGGACATGGGGATTTATTGCTATAGATTCAGCTACTGGGAACATAAAGTTCCAGGTAGCACGGGCTATGGTGAGCCCGTAGTGGACTTACCTGGCACAGGAGCGGGGCTGAACACGGAGAAGAGAGATAGCGAGGGACAGAACGTGGACGGGCGAGACACACCATAAAGGACAAATATATACGAGTTATAGACGGTTACTCTCAACCGTCACCTCCCTCCCCCCCCTCATCCCTATCTCTGTATCTCCCTCCCTTCTGTGTCCCTCCCCCCCCCCCATCACCACCTCCCCCTTCCCCAACACACTACACGTGCTTACCTGTTTCCCTCAAAGGGCTCCGTGGTCAAGTGGTGAACGACTTCGATGCTCAGCTTTAAGTCCCGGGTTCGAAGCCCGGTCAGAGAAGAAATAAATTACCGGTTTCCTTTCACCTCATGCCTTGTGTTCACCTAGTTGTAAATAGGTACCTTGGGACAAAGAGAATGCAAGCCATTCATAATACTGCCCCAGGCATGTATGGCCAAGCTCCGGTTCATGGGTCCCAGCCAACCTAACCTAACCTCTCTGACCAATCCGTCCTCCTCAGCGATCAATTTAAAGTGTCCCTCTCCTAACCCACCAGAGGACCCAAAACAGAAAACGGGGCAGTACGACACTTTCGCCAGCCGCTTTCATTGTCTAGTACGACCATTTTTTGGCCTTATGTAACGCCTACGAGCGAAAAGCGACGTTCTTTGTAAGAGGAGAGGTTGTCCCCTGATGCTATGACTCCCAGCTGGGTCCACAGGCTGATAAAGGCGTATCCGCCGAGACTGTGTCCGCTCTGTGATATATGGTTCAGTTCGCCAGTGAAACCGGTTCTCCAGCAGTGTGTGGAAGGAACACCTGTGGTGCAACAAACATGTGTTGTGCTCCGCTCTGCACACTTGCTCTACCTGTCGAGGACAACAGCATTGACAACACAGCCCCGCTCCTGAGCCAGGTAAGTCCACTACGGGCTCACCATAGCCCGTGCTACTTGCCCCGCTCCTGAGCCAGGTAAGTCCACTACGGGCTCACCATAGCCCGTGCTACTTGCCCCGCTCCTGAGCCAGGTAAGTCCACTACGGGCTCACCATAGCCCGTGCTACTTGCCCCGCTCCTGAGCCAGGTAAGTCCACTACGGGCTCACCATAGCCCGTGCTACTTGCCCCGCTCCTGAGCCAGGTAAGTCCACTACGGGCTCACCATAGCCCGTGCTACTTGCCCCGCTCCTGTGCCAGGTAAGTCCACTACGGGCTCACCATAGCCCGTGCTACTTGCAACTTGTTCCGCGTAGCTGAATCTATAACAACTGCCTGTCGGAACAACAGCCCCTACACCCGGTGTTGTTATTTCAGATTTAGCTACTCAGAACGAAGTGTCCATGCAGCACGGGCTATGGTGAGCCCCCACACCCTTCTCTACCGTCTTAAATATAGCTATATCACAAGAGGCGTAAGAGTGAGTGAATTAAGCCAACTATCAGCTCGTCTATTAGTGTTTTGATGCAGTGGTTTATTTTTTTTTTTAATTTTGCCCCGAGGGGCGAGTTTATTGGGCAGCGCCACTCATGTTGTGAGTGGACACACCGCCATAGTGACAGTATTGGGCAGCGCCACTCATGTTGTGAGTGGACACACCGCCATAGCAGGATGTGATGCATTGGTATTAGCGAGGTCGGCGCCTACCGACACACACAAGGCACCCGACGACGCAGTATTGCCAAATAGGCCTACGGTGCAGCCCGACCAACTAAGGTTTCTCATCGTCAAGAAACTGTCGTATTAAAGTGTCTTCTCCTAGCCTACCAGAGGACCTAAAACAGAAAACGGGACAGTACGTCACTTTCGCGAGCCGCTTCCATTTTCTAGCACGACGATATTTCACCTTAGGGAGCCGGTCGGCCGAGCGGACAGCATGCGGGACTTGTAATCCTGTGGTCCCGGGTTCGATCCCGGGCGCCGGTGAGAAACAATGAGCAAAGTTTCTTTCACCCTATGCCCCCTGTTACCTGTCAGCCAATGCCAGTGTGGCTGACACATATGCCCTGTGATTAATTACGAATATTGTCACCTCAGAGGGGGGGAGGGGGGATGGGACGAGTGCCACCGGGTCATGTCAGGTCACGTGGGCCAGGGGGGAAGGGGGGGGGGACACGTACGTGACTGGTTGTGCTTGTAAGGGTTGAGCTTCGATACGTCACCCACCGACACGTTCCTTTTAATGTACATCCAGTGTTTTTTTCCTAATTATTTTTAATGCCACACATGGCAGCCTCGTGTGTGTGTGTGTGTATGTGTGTGTACTCGACTATTTGTGATTGCAGGATCGAGCATTGATTCTTGGATCCCGGACTTGGATTCTTGTGTGTGAGTGTGTGTGAGTGTGTGTGAGAGTGAGTGAGTGAGTGAGTGAGTGAGTGAGTGAGTGAGTGAGTGAGTGAGTGAGTGAGTGAGTGAGTGAGTGAGTGAGTGAGTGAGTGAATGAGTGAGTGAGTGAGCCTTCGTAAGTATATACGAAGGAATATATACAAGCCAATTTTTGTTCCTTGACTGGTATAATTTAAAGCCAGTTAGCCCCAGAGAAAGTTTGTGAACTTATAATGGAGGTTTAAGACATTAGTGACCTCGAGGGAGTCTTAAGGGCTGTACCCGGGAGGTCTCCTATAGCTACCACGAGGGCAGCTCACTATGGACTTCAGCTCCCGGGCCCCTGGCCATGGTGTAGCCATGTCCTTGTAGAACACACGGATGTGTAGGCATGATGGGCACTATTGCAAATTGCATGGCCAGGTCAGTGGCAACAGGCAAACTTACACCTCACAGAATAACTTGAATCTAATTAAAAATAAACACACACACACACACACACACACACACACTGACTTTTTACGACACTGGAAGACAGAAGAGTAAGGGGAGACATGATCACAACCTACAAAATCCTCAGAGGAATCGACCGGGTAAACAAAGATAAACTATTCAACACTGGTGGGACGCGAACAAGGGGACACAGGTGGAAACTGAGTACTCACATGAGCCACAGAGACGTTAGAAGGAACTTTTTTAGTGTCAGAGTAGTTAACGGATGGAATGCATTAGGCAGTGATGTGGTGGAGGCTGACTCCATACACAGTTTTAAATGTAGATATGATAGAGCCCAGTAGGCTCAGGAATCTGTACACCAGTTGATTGACAGTTGAGAGGCGGGACCAAAGAGCCAAAGCTCAACCCCCGCAAGCACAAATAGGTGAGTACAAATAGGTGAGTACACACACACACACACACACACACACACACACACAAGGGGCCTCGTAGCCCTAGCCTCGTAGCCCGTAGGTGGATAGCGCGCAGGACTCGTAATTCTGTGGCGCGGGTTCGATTCCCGCACGAGGCAGAAACAAATGGGCAAAGTTTCTTTCACCCTAAGTGCCCCTGTTACCTAGCAGTAAATAGGTACCTGGGAGTTAGTCAGCTGTCACGGGCTGCTTCCTGGTGTGTGTGTGTGTGTGGTGTGAAAAAAAAGGTAGTTAGTAAACAGTTGATTGACAGTTGAGAGGCGGGCCGAAAGAGCAAAGCTCAACCCCCGCAAAAAACACAACTAGTAAACACACACACACACACACACACACACACGCTCCGCTCAGGAATCTGTACACCAGTTGACTGACAGTTGAGAGGCGGGACCAGCGAGCCAGAGCTCAACCCCCGCAAGCACAAATCGGTGAGTGTACACACCTACCTCTGAAGGGTGTATATATAATACACTCCCTACAACGTTCATACATCGTGGAGAACATTGCTGGCAAAGTACACATACATCATATGTGTGTACAATATGCAACCTTTGTTCATGCCTGACAGCACCTACACACGTGTTGCACAGCGAATACACAGCACACACACTTAGGTGGGTGTTAGAGAGGCCATAGGCACACCCTGGCACTTAACCCCCTGATCCCCTGGCACTGAATATAAAGAGAGGTTGGGGCGGGGGTGGCCTGGTCGACGACCGGGCCGTAGGGACGCTGAGCCCCGGAAGCAACTCAAGGTAACCTCAAGGTGGAGGGAGACAGCCCCCCCCCTCTTCCTCGTCACAGCTATCTTAACGAGCGAGGAGCTACACTGCCACAAACCACGCCATTGGACGCGTACCAGATAAGCAGACAGTCTGGGCCTGTATATCTTATATTACCAACCTCTACATAAACTCCCAGTCCTAAGGGCAACATCTGTTTCTGAATTATATACTCATTATTTCCTCCTTTGGTAAGTATTTCCTGTGATTTAGTATATATATATATATATATATATGTCGTACCTAGTAGCCAGAACGCACTTCTCAGCCTACTATGCACGGCCCGATTTGCCTAATAAGCTATGATTTCCTGAATTAATATATTTTCTCAATTTTTTTTCTTATGAAATGATAAAGCTACCCATTTCGTTATGTATGAGGCCAATTTTTTTTTATTGGAGTTAAAACTAACGTAGATATATGACTGAACCTAACCAACCCTACCTAACCTAACCTAACCTATCTTTATAGGTTAGGTTAGGTTAGGTAGCCGAAAAAGTTAGGTTAGGTTAGGTTAGGTAGGTTAGGTCGTTGAAAAACAATTCATTCATGAAAAGTTGGCTTATTAGGCAAATCGGGCCTCGCATAGTAGGCTGAGAAGTGCGTTCTGGCTACTAGGTACGACATATATATATATATATATATATATATTTTATAAACTGAGTGGACAGCGCTCCGGATTCGTAGTCCTGAGATTCCGGGTTCGATCCCCGGTGGAGGAGGAAATAAATGGGCAGAGTTTCTTTCACCCTGATGCCGCTGTTCACCTATCAGTAAATAGGTACATGGGAGTTAGACAGCTGCTACGGGCTACTTCCCAGGTGTGTGTGTGTGTGTGTGTGCGCGAGGGAAATACATGTAGTAGATATAAGAGGAAAAATAAATTGGTTAGAAAGGCGGGGTCCAAGAGCTAATAGCTTGATTCTGCAGATACAGATAGTAAATACAGCCTAACCCCCTCTCCATCTACCCCCCCCCCCTTCCTCCTCTCTCTCTCTCTCTCTCTCTCTCTCTCTCTCTCTCTCTCTTTCTTTCGGTTCATGTTGCAAGAACAGGCTTACAATGCATGTATACTCCTAGTATACCTGCTGAGTTTACAAGAGTTAATGTAGAGTAAGAGTGTACACACAGCTGCACCTTGCCTGGGACTCGAATCTTGCACACCTCTCTCTGGTACACCAAGTGTGTGTGCTACTTTTTGCCCGCTTTATCTCCCTCTCTCCTACTCCATCACCCCCTCCTTTCTTCCCCCCCCCTCCCTCTATCCCTCCCTCTCCCGTGGACACACTCACAGCACCTCTCCATTTCCTCACATTCTCTAAAAAGTAATTTGAAAAAATCCCTAAATTTACACGAGATCATAATAGTAAATCTCAGCATAAAACGGTTTCTATCAAGAATTATGCTTGCTCATAAATTGTCATAATTGTGAGCTACTGTGCCTCCTCCCCCCCTTCTCAAGTCCTCCTGCCCCCCCCCCTCTCACACACCACCTTGGACTGTACTCACCTATTTGTGCTTGCTTGCGTTGAGCTTTGGCTCTTTGGTCCCGCCTCTCAACTGTCAATCAACTGTCTGCTTCCCTCTGTGGCCAGCTTGGCCAGTGTAGCCACTTGGCCACCACTATCACACCCAACCAAGAGCCATGTCCACCAGCCAGCAAAGACAGAACCTGACCAATCTGAGACAAGGGAGGGTATTCTTAAGAACAGCAACAAGGTGTCTGATGACCGTAAGATGAGACCAAGAACCCCAGAGCATCTGTCATGACGATAGGCAGACAGAAACAATGTTATGCAATATAGTAATTAGTGAAAAGCTAGTAAAAAAAACTAGAGGAACTAGAGGCATCCAAAGCAATGGGACAGGACAGAGACTGCTTTTAAAATTTATATATATTAATTTATATTTGAGAAAATTCTCATTTTGAATGAACATTATGTTAAAATTGATGAATGCGCCTTTGGGGGTCGACCGCTGGATGGAATGGACTTGGTCTCAGGACGGGTTGCTAGAAATCTGCTCAAGACACGTACCACTATGTGAAAAGAAAAAAAACAGAAAAACTATTAAAACTGTCGGGACGTTCACTCTACAGAAGACAACAACTTACAGAACAACTTGACCGCCTCGCCGTATCCCAGGAACTACAAGGAAGGTTGTTGACCAGACCACACACTAGAAAGTGAAGGGACGACGACGTTTCGGTCCGTCCTGGACCATTCTCACAATCGACTTGAGAATGGTCCAGGACGGACCGAAACGTCGTCGTCCCTTTACCTTCTAGTGTGTGGTCTGGTCAACATACTTCAGCCACGTTATTGTGACTCCTCGCCCGACAAGGAAGGTTCTGCATGGTTAAGAACATAAGAACAAAGGTAACTGCAGAAGGCCTATTGGCCCATACGAGGCAACTTCTATCTATAACCACCCAATCCCACTCATATACACGTCCAACCCGCGCTTGAAACAATCGAGGGACCCCACCTCCACCACGTTACGCGGTAATTGGTTCCACAAATCAACAACCCTGTTACCGAACCAGTATTTACCCAAGTCTTTCCTAAATCTATTTCCTAAGTGGTTGTGTAACAAACGACTGACCTAAAGCTACAACACTCATACAAATTTAAATATATAAACAATTACCTCTCAATATAAGATTATATATTTATTATCATTATCATATAGCAAATATATATCATATATATATATATCATATATATATATATATCATATATACCTAGCAAAGCTTTTTCAAATTTACATTTCGTGAGAGAGAGACGTACACACAGGAGCTCTGCCCATCAACAGGCTCGTAAGGACCCCTCCGTTCCACTAACGACGCATCAAAGCGCGAATGAGGAGATACGTCTAACTAACGTAGCATGAAATTAAGAGAGTTAACCCATCATAACCCCTCGCCTGACCCACCAACACCAAATGGATGTGTTTACCATTCCTTCCTGACACAGGCTTGAGGTTCCCGCTTCGTCTTGCTACGGTCTAGTGGAGGGAGAGAGGGAAGGAAGGGGGAGGCAGGGAGGGAGGGAGAAAGAGGGAAAAGAGTGTGAGAGAGAGAGAGAGAGAGAGAGAGAGAGAGAGAGAGAGAGAGAGAGAGAGAGAGAGAGAGAGAGAGAGAGAGAGAGAGAGAGAGAGAGAGAGAGAGAGAGAGAGAGAGAGAGAGAGAGAGAGAGAGAGAGAGAGAGAGAGAGAGAGAGAGAGAGAGAGAGAGAGAGAGAGAGAGAGAGAGAGAGAGAGAGAGAGAGAGAGAGAGAGAGAGAGAGGGAGAGAGAGAGAGAGGGGGAGAACTAACAAGCATGAAAGACGTAATATTAACTTAACAGATCGTGGATGACTCGAATAACTGGGGGTTACTATATTATACATTAGCCCTTTTCAGACTCTCTTTACCCCCTCTCTGTCCCCTCATCCTTTCTCTGTGTCCCCTCATCCTCTCTCTCTATATCCCCCTTCACCCATTCTCCCATTACCCATATCCCCAATCCTCTCCTCATATCCCAATCTATCTCCATTTCTAGTACTTCTAGTACCAGATAACTGGTGTTATTGGGTACACACACACACACACACACACACACACACACACACACACACACACACACACACCAGGGGTGAGGGACACCACAGACAGGGACGTGGCTGGCCATATGTGCGACAGATTGGGTTCAACACGACACAGTAAAAAAAATATCAATATATTAAGCCCCAGCAAATGAACATTCCGCTCCTCAAGTGGCGTAACTAACCCCACCTCTCACGCTGCTCCAAACCCAACTTAATAAACATCTTACAAAGGGTACCTGATCAACTGGGCTGTGATGTCAGAGGGCGAGCAGCGGCGTATAAGAGAACGGGAACACTGAACCACCTTACTTCTCAAGGTAACAGAGTTCCAGCAGGTAGGTAGCTTCCTCCAGGAAACTGGAGACATCTCCCGTCACGCAGGGTGCAGTCGCACCTCCACAGATCTCCAGTATCATCTCTTGATACTGGTTATGACTCAAAAGGGCCACCACTTACGGGCTATTCATGCCCGTGCCACCTTTTAGGTGGCTTAATCTTCATCAATCAATCAATCAATCAATCAATCCTCCAGGAGACCACACTGACAGCTCCGGCCAAAGCTCCCAGACACAACAACTCGGCTGCTACAGATTCTCAGGAAATATTAAAATAAACAAAGATCTGACAAACAAAAACAAAATGGCGCCAAATCTTTGAAGCACGTGGCAAAAAAATTGTCTCCTTACTCTTTCCTTTTTTTCCCCTGCGCCGGCCCCCCTTTCCCCTAGCCCCCCCTCTAGCCCCCCTATCACCCCCCCCCTCAAACATTCCTGCGGTGGTCCCCTCCTCCCCCCCCCCAGCACAGTGATACAGCTATTCTCGAGAACATGTTTATGACCGGTTTAGATGTTAATGTGTGTTAGGATGGCTTCTGGGTCGTGAGTGGCCCGGGGTGGGCACTGTACCCAGGTGGGCACCGTCACGGCACTGTACCCATACGAGGCAGCTGCTATTGGTCCATACGAGGCAGCTGCTATTGGTCCATACGAGGCAGCTGCTATTGGTCCATACGAGGCAGCTGCTATTGGTCCATACGAGGCAGCTGCTATTGGTCCATACGAGGCAGCTGCTATTGGTCCATACGAGGCAGCTGCTATTGGTCCATACGAGGCAGCTGCTATTGGTCCATACGAGGCAGCTGCTATTGGTCCATACGAGGCAGCTGCTATTGGTCCATACGAGGCAGCTGCTATTGGCCCATACGAGGCAGCTCCTATTGGCCCATACGAGGCAGCTCCTATTGGCCCATACGAGGCAGCTCCTATTGGCCCATACGAGGTAGCTCCTATTGGTCCATACGAGGCAATTCCTATTCATATCCACCCAAGTCATTCATAAACGTCTGACCTACGCTTGAAACAAGCTATAACGATCCCACGCCTATCATGTTAATTTGATCCATAAATCACCTGTCCAAAAAGAACAAAGGATAAGTCAGTTAAAAAAATTACAATTACATGTTTTTGTTCTTAAATCATCGTTCAGGAACGTGAGTCTTCTGACAAGACAATTTGTATTTGTTTACGGGTTATTCATGCCCGTGCCACACTCTTGGGGTGGCTTAATCTCCATCAATCACCTCCAGGTGCGGGTACACTGACACACACACACACACACGTCTCCATGCTCTACTCTACACATCCACAAGGGCCCTGACGAGGATTCGAACCTGCGTCCGGGAGCATCCCAGACGCTGCCTTAATCGACGCTGGGATGCTCTCGGACGCAGGTTCGAATCCTCGTCACGGCCCTTGTGGATTTGTTCATTTGATGCATCACGCTATTGTGATTTCTGTGTGTGTTAGGTTAAGAACATAAGAACAAAGGTAAGTGCAGAAGGCCTATTGGCCCATACGAGGCAGCTCCTATCTATAACCACCCAATCCCATATACATGTCCAACCCGCGCTTGAAACAATCGAGGGATCCCCAGGTTAGTTTGCTGAGTCTTAATTCTTGAGGCACACACACAAATTTCTTCTTGCCAATAAGTCACATTGTGGAGATATAAATGTCAAGAAATCATACAATTTAATAGGCCTATTGTCGCTATGTATCATTGTTAGCATAACGCAATTGGCTCGCAACCGATTGGTCCTGGGTTCGAGCCCCGGGCAGGACTGCACGTTGTACTACGTGTAATACACCTAATGCCTCTGTTCACCTAGCAGTAAACAGGTCCCTGGAAGTCAGGCAACTGCGGGTTACGTCCTGAAGAAGGGGAAGGGGGATCGCTAATTAGCTAATAGGCTTCCCCTCAACTTCATGTTAATAAAATACAATAAAAGTATGATTTATTTGTAAATACTAGAAATCAAATTCTTAAATAAAGTAAGGAACCAACGGAGACGCTCCACAAACTCATTTATCTTATCGCTTGACATTTTTACTAACAATTTCATTGATATTTCAAATTTTTTTTCCCATCATGGAATATTTTAATTTAGAATGAAGTGTAAAACACCCTCCAAAAGCGAGTATATATATATATATATATATATATATATATATATATATATATATATATATATATATATATAATAGTACTCACCTTACCATCCTGGGGAAAACAGTCTAATCACCACTCACCTGCAAATGGAAAAGGACCTTTTATTACAAATTAAATAATACTTTCAATTTATGGATTAGAAATAATAGAGAGAGAGAGAGAGAGAGAGAGAGAGAGAGAGAGAGAGAGAGAGAGAGAGAGAGAGAGAGAGAGAGAGAGAGAGAGAGAGAGAGAAGAGAGAGAGAGAGAAGAGAGAGAGAGAGAGAGAGAGAAGAGAGAGAGAGAGAGAAGAGAGAGAAAGAGCGCACGAGCGAGCGCATCTGGGCCCCCGCCAAAACCACTGTCAACTTCTGCCGTGTTTGGCAGGGAAATCCCAGGAAATTCTGGCGATCGGCCGCATCATTACCATCCCGGGAAATGATGTCGCGAAGGTCCCTGCCATACACATGGATTAACAGAGAATTGACGAGCCCTGTTAGAGTCAGACTTGACTCTTCCCTCAGACATACGCGCCACTTTTTTCCCGCCCAAATCACTAGTCAAGAGCGCTTCGTTACCGCGCCAAGAGTTACGCGCCACCTTCCTAGAGACAACCGCCCTGGTTTAGCAGTAACCTTGATGACTATTTACCAGGGGACGGAACAACACATTCATCAGGGAGAAGGTGGCAAGGTTCAACAACAGGAAGTGTTTCTATGTCAACAGCCTGGTGGACCAAACTCTCACAAGTCAAGCCTGGCCTCGGGCCGGGCTTTTGGAATAGACGAACTCCCAGAACCCCATCGGCCGGGCTTGGGGAGTAGAAGAACTCCCAGAACCCCATCGGCCGGGCTTGGGGAGTAGAAGAACTCCCAGAACCCCATCGGCCGGGCTTGGGGAGTAGAAGAACTCCCAGAACCCCATCGGCCGGGCTTGGGGAGTAGAAGAACTCCCAGAACCCCATCGGCCGGGCTTGGGGAGTAGAAGAACTCCCAGAACCCCATCGGCCGGGCTTGGGGAGTAGACGAACTCCCAGAACCCCATCGGCCGGGCTTGGGGAGTAGAAGAACTCCCAGAACCCCATCGGCCGGGCTTGGGGAGTAGAAGAACTCCCAGAACCCCATCGGCCGGGCTTGGGGAGTAGAAGAACTCCCAGAACCCCATCGGCCGGGCTTGGGGAGTAGAAGAACTCCCAGAACCCCATCGGCCGGGCTTGGGGAGTAGACGAACTCCCAGAACCCCATCGGCCGGGCTTGGGGAGTAGAAGAACTCCCAGAACCCCATCGGCCGGGCTTGGGGAGTAGAAGAACTCCCAGAACCCCATCGGCCGGGCTTGGGGAGTAGAAGAACTCCCAGAACCCCATCGGCCGGGCTTGGGGAGTAGAAGAACTCCCAGAACCCCATCGGCCGGGCTTGGGGAGTAGAAGAACTCCCAGAACCCCATCGGCCGGGCTTGGGGAGTAGAAGAACTTCCAGAACCCCATTGGCCGGGCTTGGGGAGCAGAAGAACTCCCAGAACCCCATCGGCCGGGCTTGGGGAGTAGAAGAACTCCCAGAACCCCATCGGCCGGGCTTGGGGAGTAGAAGAACTCCCAGAACCCCATCGGCCGGGCTTGGGGAGTAGAAGAACTCCCAGAACCCCATCGGCCGGGCTTGGGGAGTAGAAGAACTCCCAGAACCCCATCGGCCGGGCTTGGGGAGTAGAAGAACTCCCAGAACCCCATCGGCCGGGCTTGGGGAGTAGAAGAACTCCCAGAACCCCATCGGCCGGGCTTGGGGAGTAGAAGAACTCCCAGAACCCCATCAACCAGGTATTAACCAGCTATGTTTATAGCGACTTTTGAGTGTGTGTGATGGCCGGGGCAATACTGAGAGCTCTCACGTTAATAATTGTGTAACTAGCGTCAAAAGATTGTTATTTGCTTAGCTAAACGAACTAGAGGGTTCAGTTCCTGAACCGATTATGTGCCTCTGTAATCCTTTACACCACCGCCCACGGGATGGGTATGGGGTGCATAATGAAGAAATTGAATTGAATCTCATGCTTATGATAAATGTATATGTTTATCAACCACAATGTTCGGTAATATGTTGATTGTGATGTGTGTATACATATAATAATTCATATTATTTATAATAACTTCATCCCTTTGTGTGTACTTATGTATCAATCAACTTATTTCAATTAAGGTGATGTCCTGGGCTCTGGGCTCAACTTATAGCCCATGATCCAGTTGGTTGTTGGGTGTAGCAGCTGGCCCTGTAGTAACAGGCTGGGGGTCAGGGGTGAACCCTCAGGTGGCCCAGCAGGATTTATGTAGCAATCATTTCCCTTCCTGATTACGGGCTCACCATAGACCGTGCTACTTACAACTTTTTCTTCTGAGTGGCTGAATCTAAAACAAAAACAACATCCTTTCCTGAGGCGCCACTTTACTCCCACACACCTATTCTCCTCCCCCTATTCTCCAGGGGTCTGGTAGCTGAGTGGACAGCGCTCGGGACAAATAATCCTGCGGCCCGCGTTCGATTCCCGGCGCCGACAGAGACAAATGGGACAGAGTTTCTTTCACCCTGATGCCCTTGTTACGTAGCAGTAAGTAGGTACCTGGGAGTTAGACAGCTGCTACGGGCTGCTTCCTGGTGTGTGTGTGTGTGGAAAAAAATAGTAGTAACAGTTGATTGACAGTTGAGAGGCGGGCCGAGAGAGCAGAGCTCAACCCCTGCAAACACAACTAGGTGAATACAACCAGGTGAATACACACCTATTCTCCTATCATACAAATACAAAGTTTATATATAAAACATATCGGGTACCAAAAGCCAAGAGGCAGGGCTGGTTTTATATATTTTATATTTATTATATATTTAATAATATATATACACACACATTTATATTAGTTTTTGAAAATCAAGCTTCGGTGAAGTATTATGAAAAACAAGACTCCAAAACACACACACACGCGAACACTAAATGAAAGTGAGGACTTTTCTGTCTGTCCTTATCAGTTTGTGCGATGAAGTGGTGATAAGAGGTCCTGCAGGGAGCCAGAAACGTCCCCACGTCCCTCTCAGACACGTGTGTGTTTGTGTGTGTGTGTGTGTGTGTGTACTGGCTGGTTTCAGACCCGGTATTGTGACGTGTTGTCTGCACTCAATATGAACTTGACACTCCTGTCTGCACTCGGGTGGTTTAATCTAAACAAACTTTTAACACAAAACTCCAGGAAGAACTCCAGTAAGTTCAGTAGAACTTCGGTTTCAACCCTTTTACCCTGTCGTAGCTCAGACGATTAAGGCAGTGTCTGGGATGCTCCCGGACGCAGGTTCGAATCCTCGTCACGGCCCTTGTGGATTTTTTCATTTGTTTATTAACACAAACTCTGACTGCTCCCTTATATCCCTGACACCAGTGTTGATCCTGGTATATTGAGCAAAATATTGATCATTCTATACCCCGCCAAACACACACACACCGAAACTACGACGTTGGTACAACGTTCGAACAAGTTTTAACACCTCCTAACCAGTTATAACAACCAATATAGCAAGCTGTAACAACGTTCTAATACGTCATAAACACGTTAAGCCAAGATGTAACAACTTTATTACACGTTGTAACAAGCGGAAAATAGAGACAGTTTCGGTTTGTGTTTCCAGGGACAAAAAAAGGAACACGAAACAATGGGTATAAATTAGATAAGTTTAGATTTAGGAAAGACTTGGGTAAATACTGGTTCGGTAACAGGGTTGTTGATTTGTGGAACCAATTACCGCGTAACGTGGTGGAGGTGGGGTCCCTCGATTGTTTCAAGCGTGGGTTGGACATGTTTATGAGTGGGATTGGGTGGTTATAGATTGGAGCTGCCTCGTATGGGCCAATAGGCCTTCTGCAATTGCCTTTGTTCTTATGTTCTTATGACGACAACATGTTAAGACAGCATCGAGGATCTGAAAATATATATGAGCCCAGCACACGTGTAAGGAAAGTGGGTACAGGAGCCACAGCAGCTGAGACAGTGTTGAAGTAAAGAAACCTGGCAGCAAACCCACTGGGATGTCGTCCAGAACACCTGAGTCAATAAAATAGTTACACAGTTGGTGGTACAATAGGCCAGGAGGTCTAAAGTCCTTTACGGTTTCACATTCATCAATATAATGTTCTAGTGAATGCATTAAAGATTTATCACAGAGTTTACAATCTGAGTATTCTGGTAGTGGCTCAGCCTCACTAACCTGCCAGATGTGTGTATAGCCAAGGCGAATTACAGCAATGACTACATCACATTGCCTGGTCCGGTTACTGTGCTGACCATACAAATACTTATTATTACAAAACTTGTCATAACTTTGAATACTGCAGCCACTAAGATACCCACTTACACTGATGACACAACACGCAAGGTTTAACCAATATTAAACACTGCATCACTGAAGGAAACTGCCAAGTCTTCCTGTTCGTCTTAAGTTCATCTTCACCTCAGTGGTCCTCGACTCGGAGGTCGCCCTTGGCACATAATACTTAATTGACCTTCAAAACACCGAGAAATTTCACATAGTTCATGGTATCTTTTGTTAAAAGAACACACACTCCGCATCTGAAACATACTTCAGGCATCGGAAGTAATATACCTGATACTTCAGGCAAAGGTAGCACTATGCCTGATACATCAGGCGATACAGCAAGGGTAGGCGGTAATACAACAAGATGGTGTATGCAGGTCCCTCCTGAGATAACCACTACAACTTGGACTGGACGGTAGAGCGACGGTCTCGCTTCATGCAGGTCGGCGTTCAATCCCCGACCGTTCAAGTGGTTGGGCCCCATTCCTTCCCTCCGTCCCATCCCAAATCCTTATCCTGACCCCTTCCAAGGGCTATATAGTCGTAATGGCTTGGCGCTTTCCCCCGATAACTCCCTCCCTTAACACACCCACATACAATCTATATCATTTCTACATCACATGAATTAATTATATTTGGTATTATAAGATTTATGCCTCCACCAAATTTATATATTTGTGTGGATAACAGTTTATTAATGTTAATCATATTCTATGGATCTATTTAAATGTTGTGTCATTGCTATACATTATCCGATAGATCTTGCCTACTGTATTTTCAACGGTGTATTAGCTTTCACCAATTCTCTGTGCAAGCTCATGGCACCATTGCACCGGGGTGCCAAGTGCCTCAGGTGCTATGGGAAAACAAATACATAATAACCTTCCAGTTGGTTGTGTGGTTGTGTGGTTGTGGTTGTGTGGTTGTGTGGTTGTGTGGTTGTGTGGTTCTGTGGTTGTGGTTGTGTGGTTCTGTGGTTGTGGTTGTGTGGTTCTGTGGTTGTGCGGTTCTGTGGTTGTGTGGTTGTGTGGTTCTGTGGTTGTGTGGTTGTGGTTCTGTGGTTGTGTGGTTGTGTGGTTCTGTGGTTGTGTGGTTGTGGTTCTGTGGTTCTGTGGTTGTGCGGTTCTGTGGTTGTGTGGTTGTGTGGTTGTGCGGTTCTGTGGTTGTGTGGTTGTGCGGTTCTGTGGTTGTGCGGTTCTGTGGTTGTGTGGTTGTGTGGTTGTGCGGTTCTGTGGTTGTGTGGTTGTGCGGTTGTGTGGTTGTGTGGTTGTGTGGTTGTGTGGTTGTGCGGTTCTGTGGTTGTGTGGTTCTGTGGTTGTGCGGTTCTGTGGTTGTGTTGTTCTGTGGTTGTGCGGTTCTGTGGTTGTGCGGTTCTGTGGTTGTGTGGTTCTGTGGTTGTGTGGTTGTGTGGTTGTGTGGTTCTGTGGTTGTGTGGTTGTGTAGTTGTGTGGTTGTGTTGTTCTGTGGTTGTGCGGTTCTGTGGTTGTGTGGTTGTGCGGTTCTGTGGTTGTGTGGTTGTGTTGTTCTGTGGTTGTGTGGTTCTGTGGTTGTGTGGTTGTGTGGTTGTGTAGTTGTGTGGTTGTGTTGTTCTGTGGTTGTGCGGTTCTGTGGTTGTGTGGTTGTGTTGTTCTGTGGTTGTGCGGTTCTGTGGTTGTGTGGTTGTGCGGTTCTGTGGTTGTGTGGTTGTGTTGTTCTGTGGTTGTGTGGTTGTGTGGTTGCCCGAACCACATTCTTTATCAGAACTCAAGAATACATGAGCCAGGGAAGACACACACACTATATATACATATTATATAAAAGATAGTGGTCTGGTGTGAAGATACGAGGTAATAAGTCATAATAAGGGGGGGGGGATAAGTAAAGAAGCGGGCCAGGAAGTTGGGCCAGGTCCAGGGCTTTGTCATCACCCTCAATGGAGGGAAGATGGCACGGAACGCGGCGATGACTCGGCAGCGAGGTCTTAATTATCCTCTTAGCGACGGATTTGTGATTCAGTGTGGCCAAGACCTCGGTCATCATCCGGTAACGTCCGCCAGGGGGCCGCTATCCACCCCCCCCCTCACACCCTGGGGGAGCCCCAGGGTGTGGGGTGGTGTTGCTGGGAGATGGTGGGAGGCTGGGGGAGATGTTGCTGGGAGATGGTGGGAGGCTGGGGGAGATGTTGCTGGGAGATGGTGGGAGGCTGGGGGAGATGTTGCTGGGAGATGGTGGGAGGCTGGTGGAGATGTTGCTGGGAGATGGTGGGAGGCTGGTGGAGATGTTGCTGGGAGATGGTGGGAGGCTGGTGGAGATGTAGCAGGGAAATTTTAAATGTAAGCGGGGCTCAAAAAATAGGGAAAAGGGAACAATCCCGAGAGGAACATAGCAGGGAAAGATGCCATCCATACATGTAGGTCCCTAAAGGGAAAGGGAAGCAAGAAACAGCTAAGAAAGAGGGCAAGAAAAAGGGAAAAACTAAAACCCCAATAAAAAAAACGGCTCAAATCTGACATAAATCCGAGATGAAGACGTGGAAACCCTCGCTAACTACTCTCAGACCACTCCTCTTGTTTCACAAGGGTCCTGATGTATGATATGACCCCCACAGCAACCCTTTTCTCCTCTTCCTGACGCCCTATTCAACCACCTTCCCCTTGAACCAGCACACAGCAGCCGCCCCTCTGGGAAGCTGGGAAGACGGGACACCACGAGCGTACCTCTCATCCTGTAACTACACTTAGGTAATTACACACACACACGAGTTAATGGTGGTTAATCCTCTCAACCACCTTCCCCTTCAACCAGCCCACAGCAGCCGCCTTCAGACGCTGCTGGCCCTCCACATTCACGACACGTTGTACTGAATGGGGTGAGAATAGCTTGAGCTACCTCATCCCTTTGTGTGTATTTTACCTCAATAAACTTATTTCAATTTCAATTTCAATTCCACATTCACCCCAAACTGTTTACATTCATCACTCCGGTAATCAACAATGGCGGACCTTTGACAAGTCATTCAGCATGGCGTCGAAGCCGTCTTTAAGGTCACGCCTTCAACCGGGCCTTCACGGGGTCACGGCAAACTTCCAGAACACTCATTTCCAGTTGATAGGAAAAACTTTGTAGGTATTGGAATGTGTGAGGGAGTCTGGGTGGTGGGTTGATTACTGGGGCGGTGTTCCTTATGGGCGCAACACGCCCACCGTTTAATTGACTCTGAGGGGTTAATGGTGGTATATATTACTGCAGGGTGTGATGGTGTGGCTCCTGGGGTCACCCTGGGGTCACCCTATCCCTGCCACACCCAGTCTTTATTACCTCTTCTTTTATTATTATCATCATTACTATTCTAATACTTTGACTGTTGTTGCTACCAGTGCTACTCTCACTTTATTACTCATCGTTACTACTACAGATTCTACAATTATTACTGTTATTACACAGGAAATCACACTTAGGTCATATGTTAATGAGAAGATCGACTGGAGCAGTGCTGAGGATTCGAACCCTCGACCGCTAACTGCCTAGTTTGACTAAACCAAAAACCAGGACGCCGTGAAGACATTGATTACCACAACTCCCCTCAAGGTCTTCGACCAGGAAACCAGGTCGAGGACCGGGCCGCGGGGACACTAATCCCCGAAACCATCTCAATGTTAGGTAAGGAAGGTAAGGCCACACGTCACTACATCTTGTAGGGTCTGTAAGGTCCTACTAGTAGTAGTAGTAAGGTTTATGTAAACTAGTAAGACCATAGCAGTATTGTATGGTGCCCATGTCTCAAGAAGCACCTTACCTTGAGGTTACCTTGAGGTGTTTTCGGGGCTTTAGTGTCCCCGCGGCCCGGTCGTCGACCAGGCCTCCTGGTTGCTAGACTGGTCAACCAGGCTGTTGGACGCGGCTGCTCACAGCCTGGTTGATCAGGTATCCTTTGGAGGTGCTTATCCAGTTCTCTCTTGAACACTGTGAGGGGTCGGCCAGCACGGCAATAAACTGGAAAAGATGCAAAGACAAGTAACTAAATGACTTCCGGAACTACAAAAAGTAACTTCAAGACTTCCGGAACTACAAAAAGTAACTTCAAGACTTCCGGAACTACAAAAAGTAACTTAAAGTAACTCCAAGACTTCCGGAACTACAAGAAACAAGGCGTCGAGGAGAGGAGTTTAGAGGTGTTAAATACCCAAGTCTTGGGTTACCCAAGTGCAGTCTTGGGGTATCGAACTCTCTCTTGTATCATTCTCAAACTATCCGAGAAGATGACCTCTATCTACTTCCAGTAGATTGCCTATATACCTCCAGAGTTGACAACTATCTACCCGAAGTAGTTGAAAAGTTCTCATGAGCCAAGAGCCAGGAGTGCGAGGATGATCGACTCTCAAAGAGTCAAGCTGCCGTCTTCAGGTAAAACTAGTTTGGAGGGGGCAGGGGGATAGGGGGCAGAAAAGGAAAGGAGGGGGGCTAGGAAGGAGCAAAAAAGGGGGCAGCGCGGGGGGGGAAGGGGGTTATTGGAGCGCGGCCATTTGTCACCCATATAAAAATGGCCCACTCTTGTGATGAATGGTCGTGTGGGGGGGGGGGGGGGTTCAACTGCCCCCTCCTCCTCCCCCACATAGAACACCTACACCCTACCCCCACACCATGGGCAGAACACCCGCCCCCCCCCTACCATGGGCAGAACACCGGCCCCCCCACCATGGGCAGAACACCGGCCCCCCCACCATGGGCAGAACACCGGCCCCCCCACCATGGGCAGAACACCATGGGGTAATAGGATTATCTCAGCAAAATAAATGATGTGCGTCAAGTCTTTTGTTTACATAAAAGCACCAGTGAAAGGGGTTTTGTGTATAAATAAATTATTACACTTTTTTTGCTGCATAAATTAGTGGAGCATAAATCTATTGTAGGGCCGACTCCACCACCCTCCACACCCACACTGAGGGACACCACTACCCTCCACACCCACACTGGACGACTCCACCACCCTCCACACCCACTGTGGGACTCCAGCACCCTCCACACCCACACTGGGGGACTCCACCACCCTCCACACCCACACTGGGGGACTCCACCACCCTCCACACCCACACTGGGGGACTCCACCACCCTCCACACCCACACTGGGGGACTCCACCACCCTCCACACCCACACTGGGGGACTCCACCACCCTCCACACCCACACTGGGGGACTCCACCACCCTCCACACCCACACTGGGGGACTCCACCACCCTCCACACCCACACTGTGGGACTCCACCACCCTCCACACCCACACTGAGGGACACCACTACCCTCCACACCACACTGGACGACTCCACCACCCTCCACACCCACACCACACCTGCCTTGAGAGGCAGGTGTGGTCCTCCATCCTCCAGCACCAGTACTGGAGGACTGTGTTGGTAGCACCACACCTGTAAGGTACCGGTGTGGTACTGGTGTGGTGCTGGTACCACACACACGCGAGGTTCTCCTGGTGCAAGTGGTGTGGAGGTGGTGTTTGTGGTACAGGGTGTGGGTGAGGGTATAGCAGGTGGTGCTTGTGGTACATAAGGATACAGCAGGCCACAGCGCCACGCAGGAAGGGCCACCCCCCCCCCCCCTCACCCCAGGTGTAGGCTAGACGCTACCAGTCCTACACATCAGATATGTTTTCGAAATGTACGTTTCAATATAGATTTTTAACCTGTTATATGTTTAGGGAGTTAGTGATGAAGATGCTGCACCTCTCCGCCTCCAGCAGCCAGCCCCCCCGAACCCCCCACAACTGTCTCTATATACACACACACACACACACACACACACACACACACACACACACACACACACACACACACACACACACACACACACACACACACACAGACGAGTTACAGAAGCAATAGTGTACTACCCAAGACCCAGATCAGAGGCAGGACGGGCTGCCAGCGACCCCTGTAGGCATCAGGTGCAGGTCGACACATCTTACGACATATTTATGGCAGTAAAACCCACAAAAGGACTTCAAGACTCCAATCCAAAAGTGAAGGAACTTTTAGAGCCGTGATCACTATCAGGTCGGGGCAGATGGCGGCCACCTGGCGGCCTTCCGTTGCTCTCCCTGCAAAACCATAACTTATATTTTAACACAAGATTGGAAAGGATAGGACGCAAACGGTGGACAGAGAAACAAAGGTGGAAGGAGGGGGGAGGGGGGAGGCAGACAGGGAGATAGACAGAGACAGAACATGCAGCTGGAGCTGTACAAGAGACAGATGTGTGCAGGAGAACGGCACGCCAACAGCCACAGTCCAGGTGTTCTGGGAGTGCCCAGTTGCCCGCCCTCACAACACCTCTACTCAGCTCTACTCTTCTCAAGCTCAGTGTCCTGCTGTCTAGCTTCACTACTGGACGGTACGACCCCTCTCTCTTTCTCAAGCTTTCCCTTACGTTATAGTGGGCGGTGGGTGGACCCAGGTGGGCGGGCAGGGGCGGTGGGTGGACCCAGGAGGGCGGGCAGGGGCGGTGGGTGGACCCAGGAGGGCGGGCAGGGGCGGTGGGTGGACCCAGGAGGGCGAGCAGGGGCGGTGGGTGGACCCAGGTGGGCGGGCAGGGGCGGTGGGTGGACGAGCAGGGGCGGCAGGGTGGAAGGAGCAACAGTGCAGGTTGGCTGGACCTGTGATGAAGGTCTTCAGCTGAAGATAATGACCGCTAATGGCCGCTCATCACTCCCGCAGATCCGCTCTCTCTCTCTCTTTAGCAACCTCAGATAGACCCAACGGCCACTACCTCGGTGCAAATTGTCGTTTTGATGGTGCAAACGATTGTTTGTGGGGGACACTTCGTACCCTAGCTTCAGTGACCCCCGAGACGACTCATGCTGAAGCCAGGGACAAAGTACACGCTGACTGCTATAGTTCTTCTACCGTCGGAGTAATCACTCATCATCAGCCGACACAATGATCTCTTCCTCACAATAACGAAAAAGATGGTGAGAACTGAGATGGCTGAGAGAACACCCAATCACCACCTCGACCCATTTCTGTGGTGAATACAGCAGTGAACTGCTACCTTATACACGAAGGGATTACCTCCCAGAACAGCATTTCTGCAAGGCACTTGACAGCATTAAGAAGGAGGGGGTCGCGGAGAGGCTTTTTTTGACCGCGTCGCCGTAATTTCTCTCTCTCGCAACAGCAGTAAAAAGCTAAATAAAGGAGACGGGAAGACAAATAACTTATTCCGGAGGAGTTTAACACGCAATCTTACGGACTCGCGAGTGCTGAAATGGTTTCATCCCGACACGAACTCACCGCACCGTGGCGCATTAAAATGATCTACTGTTTCCGGAGAGCCAAAAATATTGTGGTTAAAGCAGAGTGCTGCCCAGTGTGGCAAGCTGCAGAGGCAGCCACAGCAGCAGACGCAGCAGAAGAGTAAGAAAACCAGCAGAAGAACAGCAGCAGAGGCAAACACAGACTCTCTCACAAGTCAAGCCTGCCCTCGGGCCGGGCTTGGGGAGTAGAAGAACTCCCAGAACCCCATCAACCAGGTATCAACCAGGTACAGCGGCAGAATAAGGAGGCCAGCAGAGCCCTCTGCAGCAGCAGAGGGAAGAACCAGCCCTAACAACGCTGTCAGGCGCACCGCTGTTACACACAAAGAATGTTGTTGTTATAGATTCAGCTACTCGGAACAAGTTCCAAGTAGCACGGGCTATGGTGAGCCCGTAGTGGACTTACCTGGCACAGGAGCGGGGCTGTGAGCACACAGAGAAGCCATTTAAATAGCAGTGAAATAGGTGGAAACTGTAGTGACAACAGTAACAACGATAATAACAGCCGCACCAGCAACAGAAGCAACAGAGCCAGAAACAATAGAGCAACATTAGTCAACTGTTGGCGATGTAAACTCCTGCCCACCACTCTACACCACAGCCTGCTTGGTCCGGCACTCCTTAGAGTAAACTAGTTGCTGGTGTCTTAGCCAGTCAGGCGAGAGGGGGCAGAAGAAACCCATGAAAGGAGACCTATGAGCCAGCCACCGTCACCTGGGTAGACTTGGGAGATCGACTGCCGCCAGGGAGAGAAATGGTGCACCCTGTTCTTCAGTATACATACATTAAGAATATAATTCAGTTCTGAAATGTGTTCAGGACTGATGTATACTTGCTGATTGGTCTGCAAGCTCTGGCGGTGGCCTTAATAACCCTCCAGAGGTTGGCAGCCCTTGAGCCTAACACCAAACCCACTCCCAAACCTCCTTGTCAATTCCCTTAAGCGTGGTCCATGCCTCTTCTTTCCCCCTTCTCTTTACTAGCGATGTTTTAATGGTCCAGTTTGTGTGTTTCCTGGTGCTGGAGTACAAGACCCCAGCCTGTACGCTTCCACTTCATACCCATCTATCTCAACCTTCCTGGGGCGTAGCTCACTGGGGAGTACATCTCTCCTGATTGATCGTCCTCGTGGGATCATATCCGGATACCGGGAAGGAAATATCGTAACTCTGGACACATGTAGCTGGATCATGACCGGATACCGGGAGGGGGAATGTCTGGACACGGGCGACGCCGCCCCTGCCCCACGCTGTCGCTTCGATAAGCATCTTAGCACAGACATTTACGAGGTGAACCCCTTGTTTGGTGGTGGCTGCCCTTCCGGCGGCCAGGTGAGGAGCCTGGGGACGTGTGATGGTATAAGTGACAGGTCTGTTGTTGTCGTCTTAGATTAGCTACTCAGAAAAGTGTCCATGTAGCACAGGCTATGGTGAGCCCGTGATAGGTCGTCTTGTGTACCTTTAATATGCTCCTAATTATCCTCGCTTCCAAGCCCCTGATTGCTTGATTAGCTTAAAGTAAGGTAGGCCTATGATATGTGGTCCTCAGAGGTCGACTGGCAACCAAAAACGAAGGCCTATACTGATTACTATTCTTGTGATACTTGAGTAATCAACAGAAAATGCGTGTCAAGTCCGTGCAAGAATCATGTGATTGTTCTTATTATATATATATATATATATATATATATATATATATATATATATATATATATATATATATATATATATATATATATATATATATATATATATATATATATATATATATATATATATATTCGCTTGCACACGCACACCGACCCATAACCAATTAAACCAAAATCAGAGGGAGTGTAATAGCCTTGATGGTGCAGTAATGGATCTGCCCATCCCTGGCTGCCTCCACCACACACATGGATGCTGCCATCTACTCCCCAACACACATGGATGCTGCCATCTACTCCCCAACACACATGGATGCTGCCATCTCCTCCCTCCTCCCCAATACACTCCCTCAAACCACCAACAAAGAACTATGAACAGCGACCCATCCACCGCAACCCTTCACCAATGAACCTTGAACCACGAAATAATTAATGATAATTAGGCATGACGAAGAGATAATTATCAGCTGGGAACCACCTAATTACACTCCCCCCCCCTACAACACCTGCAAAATAATTAACAATGATAATTAATGTTTACAGGACGATTATTATTCAAAGTAACATACTGTTTCTTAAAGGTAATTAGCTCGACTTTCTTTAAGTGAAGACAATGGAGTTGAAGTGCCCTCTGGTGGATTGTAGTGAAGACAGCCCTTGGTAGGCCCTCACACACACACACACACACACACACACACACACACACACACACACACACACACACACACACACACACACACACACACACACACACACACACACACACACGAACACGTACAAGGGGACACAGGTGGAAACTGAGTGCCCAAATGAGCCACATAGATATTAGAAAGAACTTTTTTAGTGTCAGAGTGGTTGACAAATGGAATGCATTAGGCAGTGATGTTGTGGAGGCTGACTCCATACACAGTTTTAAATGTGGATATGATAGAGCCCAATAGGCTCAGGAATCTGTACACCAGTTGATTGACGGTTGAGAAGCGGGACCAAAGAGCCAAAGCTCAACCCCCGCAAGCACTAGGTGAGTACACACACACACACACACACACACACAAGAGGCATGAGTTATGAGGAAAGGCTGCGGGAAATGCACCTTACGACACTGGAAGACAGAAGAGTAAGGGGGGACATGATCACAACCTACAAAATCCTCAGGGGAATCGACCGGGTAAACAAGGATGAACTATTCAACACTGGTGGGACGCGAACAAGGGGACACAGGTGGAAGCTGAGTACCCAAATGAGCCACAGAGACGTTAGAAAGAACTTTTTCAGTGTCAGAGTAGTTAGTAAATGGAATGCATTAGGAAGTGATGTGGTGGAGGCTGACTCCATACACAGTTTCAAATGTAGATATGATAGAGCCCAATAGGCTCAGGAATCTGTACACCAGTTGATTGACGGTTGAGAGGCGGGACCAAAGAGCCAGAGCTCAACCCCCGCAAGCACAATTAGGTGAGTACAATTAGGTGAGTACACACACACACACACACACACACAGAAAAACAGCAATAGAATGTTAACTTGTTACTTTGTTTTCCTCAAGTTTTACTGTGTTTGTAATGCTTACCCGCTCATAACAAGGCACCGGGTCCGGCAAATACTGTCGTCTGAATGCTGGCGGTGGCGGCACGAGGCCCTGGGCGCCCGTCTCCTGTACCACTGGTACACACCTCCACCAGGTACATACTGTACCTCTCCTGCACCGCTGATACACACCTCTCACAGGTACATACTGTACCTCTCCTGTACCACTGGTACAGCTCCACCAGGTACATACTGTACCTCTCCTGTACCACTGGTACAGCTCCACCAGGTACATACTGTACCTCTCCTGTACCACTGGTACAGCTCCACCAGGTACATACTGTACCTCTCCTGTACCACTGGTACAGCTCCACCAGGTGCATACTGTACCGTCCTCTCTCAGGGAATCTTGGCAATTAAAGGAATTATCATTCAGGAATGGTCACTACGCCAGTATGCGAACGCTCAAGGGCTATCTGTTGGAATTCTAGTTGGAGTATGTAAATTTGTGTGTATTTACTAGTTTTATTTACTGTTTGCATTTACTGTTTGTGCTTGCAGGAGTGAGCTGTTAGCTCTTGGACCCCGCCTTTCTAATGGTTGGCTGTCTAATGTGCTGACCTATTTTTCTCTATCATATCTACATATATTTCTCCCACACACACACACACACACACACACACACACACACACACACACACACACACACACACACACATCCCCAGGGTGTAGCTCGCAGCAGCTGTCTAACTCCCAGGTACCTATTTTACTGCTAGGTGAACGTAACATTAGGTGAACGAAACTCTGTCCATTTGTTTACGACTCGTCCCGGAACTGAATCCTGACTAGACTGTAGTAGTTCCAGTACGTTGTTCGGCCCCATTTTACCTATTTCCGTAGTTCACTTCTTCAACACATCAAGAACGCTTTTCATAACATTCTTCTTCATTTTTTCTGTGTCTCACTTTCCATATTTATCCTCTGGTCCTTGGGATTATCTATTTTAAATAGCCCCTGCTTGCCAATCCTCTACCGGCACCTGAGAGTATTTCGTAGGTCGCAATCATGTCCCCCCACTCTTTACCAGTGTCAAAAGATGTATCTCATACGAAGACCACGCCTGAGCTTCTTCAGAAGACTCCATGACAAAGTGGTCTGTGGCTACACATAGTTAAAGATATTACGGGATCACCATAGCCCGTGCTACATGGACATTTCGTTCCAAGTAGCTAAATCTAAAACAACAACAGTTAAACACGTCAAAATCAAATGCACAATTCTGAAGTTCGGATTATTCTCCAACTTCAGTAAAAAAAATTAGATTTTGGTAGGAAAAAATGCTTTAATATTTACATATCCTGGAGAGAATAATCACGTTGGGCTTAAAAGATGCGCTTTAATCTTATTATAGACGAGAAAAATGCTACAGTTATATTTACTCTGTCGAGGTTAATGTTCTGTTAATTAACACAAGTATATTAGCCTTTTATAATGTAATGGAAGGAAGCAGAGGTGTGTGTGTGCACTGGAGGATTGTGTGCAAACATATATTGAATGTATTTATGCATGTTATACATTATATATATATATATATATATATATATATATATATATATATATATATATATATATATATATATATATATTTATATATATATAGGTACCACCTCTGGTGCAATTGTAGGGACCCATAGCCTTGAAGAAGAAAATAAAACAGCTATATTAGTCCCTTGTGATAGCCAGACTGGCTCCCAACTTCCTGGATCTCCCATATCGTCTCCCTGGCCTCCCACCTCCTCTCCCACACTCACCTCTCCTGCTGTGAAGGGGAAGAGAGTACCCAACAGTACTCAAGACGGGACATCACACGTGATTGGAATATTAAACAGGACTGCGATGGGTTCCCTGGATTTGAAAGTTCTCATAAGGCATCCTATCATTTTTCTTTCTGGCGCTATATTTGCTTGGTTATGTTCACTAGACGTTAGGTCGTCCGGCGTTATTCTAAGATCATGTTCACTAGACGTTAGGTCGTCCGGCGTTATTCTAAGATCATGTTCACTAGACGTTAGGTCGTCCGGCGTTATTCTAAGATCCTTTACATGCTGCTTTTCTTCTGTGAGGGAGAGCTGGTGGTGGTGTATCTGGTGTTTCATTTAAATTCTCAATTTTTACCATACCTTGAGGTGCTTCCGGGGTTTAGCGTCCCCGCGGCCCGGTCGTCGACCAGGCCTCCTGGTTGGTGGACTGATCAACCAGGCTGTTGGACGCGGCTGCTCGCAGCCTGACGTATGAGTCACAGCCTAGTTGATCAGGTATCCTTTGGAGGTGCCATACCTAAGACATTGGATTATCACTGTTAAACGTGTCATTTTTTGTTCAATCGAAAACTTCATTGATATCATCTATGTCACCTAGAGTCACACCAACCATTAACAGCCCACCACAATGACCACCACTAACAACCCACCACAACTTTTAGTGTCAAGAGTGGACAAAGAACTTTTTTAGTGTCAGAGTGGTTGACAAATGGAATGCATTAGGAAGTAATGTAGTGGAGGCTGACTCCATACACAGTTTCAAGTGTAGATATGATAGAGCCCAGTAGGCCCAGGAATCTGTACACCTGTTGATTGACGGTTGAGAGGCGGGACCAAAGAGCCAGAGCTCAACCCCCGCAAGCACAACTAGGTGAGTACAACTAGGTGAATACAACGACAACCACCCACCCACTCTGCCTAACTACCCAACGACCGTGTTTAAGTTGGTTCAGAGACTATACGCAGCTGTTGAAGCAGGCGGAAATCATGCAGTTACCACCCCTACACCAACAGTTAAACTTACTGTTGTGTACATTCTCAATCGACTTGAGAATGGTCCAGGACGGACCGAAACGTCGTCGTCCCTTCACCTTCTAGTGTGTGGTCTGGTCAACATACTGTTGTGAAACACACAAAACAGTCACATCTGCTCTCATCCTCGCTAAAACAAAAGAATGGCGCCAACAGCAAGGAAGCCCCAAACAGGCTAATTCCATTGACACTCTCATGGTAAGAGAGATGCAAGGGTTGTTAAGACGCCTGTTAACTGCTTAGTGGCCATCGTGGCTCCTGCAGTGTCCTAGTTCCACTGTAAGGCATTTACCCACAAACTTGTGTCACGAATGTTCTTAGGAACTCTGTAAGAACACTACGCAAGGTTCAGCAAGGGGGTTCTTGCAAAGTTATAAGGGATTTGGGACTGGTTCACCTGCATTTCAAATAGTCCCTTCTTGATACCTGCTAGCCAGAGTCATCCAGAACCAGCCAGAACTAGCCAGAGTCATCCAGAACCAGCCAGAACTAGCCAGAGTCATCCAGAACCAGCCAGAACTAGCCAGAGTCATCCAGAACCAGCCAGAACTAGCCAGAGTCATCCAGAACCAGCCAGAGTCATCCAGAACCAGCCAGAGTCATCCAGAACCAGCCAGAGTCATCCAGAACCAGCCAGAGTCATCCAGAACCAGCCAGAGTCATCCAGAACCAGCCAGAGTCATCCAGAACCAGCCAGAACTAGCCAGAGTCATCCAGAACCAGCCAGAACTAGCCAGAGTCATCCAGAACCAGCCAGAGTCATCCAGAACCAGCCAGAGTCATCCAGAACCAGCCAGAGTCATCCAGAACCAGCCAGAACCATCCAGAACTAGAGTCAGTCAGTTAACTCCAAGAGCAGTAATGTGGGCTGCTTCCCACGCTCTCCGCCCTGTTAAGGAACGGCATCTTATTTAATACCTCAAGTACCCTTAATGGAAATGATAATTATTGTCCCCCCTAGAAAACGGGGAGTAGGGAAGGGTGTACTGTAGTGTGTTTTATGGTGTCCGGAGACCGGGTGTGGGAGGCTGGGAGCCACGGACACGCTATGTCTACATAATCTAGATGGACATGATCTTTCTCTGTGTAGGTTGATGTGTGATGGTGTGGGTGATGGGGGTAGAATATTTGGGGTGGTAGTGTGGTAGGCTAGGTGTGGTAGGCTAGGTGTGGTAGGCTAGGTGTGGTAGGCTAGGTGTGGTAGGCTAGGTGTGGTAGGCTAGGTGTGGTAGACTAGGTGTGGTAGGCTAGGTGTGGTAGGCTAGGTGTGGTAGGCTAGGTGTGGTAGGCTAGGTGTGGTAGGCTAGGTGTACTAGGCTAGGTGTGGTAGGCTAGGTGTACTAGGCTAGGTGTACTAGGCTAGGTGTGGTAGGCTAGGTGTGGTAGGCTAGGTGTACTAGGCTAGGTGTACTAGGCTAAGTGTGGTAGGCTAGGTGTGGTAGGCTAGGTGTACTAGGCTAGGTGTACTAGGCTAGGTGTGGTAGGCTCGGTGTGGTAGGCTAGGTGTACTAGGCTAGATGTACTAGACTAGGTGTACTAGGCTAGGTGTGGTAGGCTAGGTGTACTAGGCTAGATGTACTAGGCTAGGTGTACTAGGCTAGGTGTACTAGGCTAGGTGTGGTAGGCTCGGTGTGGTAGGCTAGGTGTACTAGGCTAGATGTACTAGACTAGGTGTACTAGGCTAGGTGTGGTAGGCTAGGTGTACTAGGCTAGATGTACTAGACTAGGTGTACTAGGCTAGGTGTGGTAGATTTAACTTCGACACGTGGTCTGGAAGCTGTAAACTCGCCCCCGAGTGACTCAGAAGTTGACCTAGGAAATATTACATACAAAAGCGAGAACAGACTAGAAACTTGTACTCGAGTGTACTAATGCTCCAAGTTTATCCTGGACAAACACAGCACCGAACGCTGTCCTTTGATATAAATTAACATGATTTAAATCGAGATTTAAAAAACTTCTTTAAATCGAAATTTAAATCAAAATACAAAAAAATCATTTAAATCATTTTTAAAAACTCAAACAGCATAGAGTTGGTTATCATATGCTTGCATGCTATTTTGTGTCAGCATAAAAAATTATCATAATTGCGGAACAGTACATATCAGACAAGTTTTATTGAATGTTCAAACATATTTATCATGCCTGCGAATTTCACAAAATTATTCTAACTTTGGGAATATCTAGACAAATTAATTTCATTATTATCTAAAACACATCAAAACAATACTAACTGTAGAACAGTGAATAATGTAAAATAAAAAAAAACTCATGAATGTCATTACAATTCAAACCTACAAGGATAATTAGACCTTTATTGTATCCAGTGAATTACAAATCAAAATCAAAGTTAAAACAAATAATAATCATTTCACCAACATATTACAGTGGTAATTTAAAATTCAATTAGGTTAATAAAATTAAATAATTATTACAACAGCAATTATTAGCGCTCCAGTCACCAATGTTACATATTTGTCTAATTCAATTGTCAAAAATTATTATGCGGAGAGACGAACATTGAAGAAATTAATTATTGTCCTTTTGACCATGTCGTAGCTCAGTTGCTTAAGGCAGCGTCTGGGATGCTCTCGGATGCAGGTTCGAATCCTCGTCACGGGTCTTGTGGATTTGTTCATTTAATCACTGTCAAATCTATCGTCCAGTTTGATGAAGATTAAGCCACCCAAGAGGTGGCACGGGCATGAATAGCCCGTAACTACCGTCCAGCTGTTTCTTGTTATTGATTCATCTACTGGGAACCAAAAGTTGCAAGTAGCACGGGCTATGGTGAGCTCGTAGTGCACTTACTTGTCACAGGAGCGGGGCTGTAACTGAGTCCAATGTTGTTATAGATTCAGCTACTCGCAACAAGTTCCAAGTAGCACGGGCTATGGTGAGCCCGTAGTGGACTTACCTGGCACAGGAGCGGGGCAAGTAGCACGGTCTATGGTGAGCCCGTAGTGGACTTACCTGGCACAGGAGCGGGGCAAGTAGCACGGGCTATGGTGAGCCCGTAGTGGGCTTACCTGGCACAGGAGCTACTGTCCAATCTTACTGGGACAATTATACTGATGGTCCGGTTCTCTGTACCAATAAGTCCCCCAGGGTAGTGAGGTGGTAGCCGGGTAGAGACGACCCCTCTTACCTGAAGACTCGGTCCAAGTTACAGCCCCGCTCCTGTGCCAGGTAAGTCCACTACGGGCTCACCATAGTCCGTGCTACTTGCAACTTTTTGTTTCTGAATCTATAACAACAACAGCTGGAGACGCCACTTGGACGCAGGTGCGGAATGTTGGGGTGAACAGCAGCAGCAGGAGCCCCACATTCCTCCCCCCCCCCCCACGGGTGCACCTGGCTGGTGGTAAATGAACGCTAGTGAACACATACACTAATGCTCAAGGTCCTGTTAACGGTCCTGTTGTATGGCGGTCAGATCCTGTTGATTGGTGGATGAGAGGACCCGATATTCATATTACTGGTAGGGAGAGGATGAGGGAGAGGGTATGTTGTTGTTGTTGTTAAAGATTCCCTACCTGGAACAATAAGTTCCAAGTAGCACGGGCTATGGTGAGCCCGTAGATAGTTATATTGGGAGAGGGGGAGGAGGCAGTAGCATTAGTTTCGTACTCCATATATGAGGTCATAGTAACATTTAGAGGATGTTGAGCGGACCCCACAACACCCCACTTGCGTGCAGTTTCACTTTAAGAGCGGCGGGAGGAACTGAAATGTTCCGCCTTCACATATATATATATCCGAGTGAGTTTGGACGGGTATAAATAGGCGCCGCCTTGTATGGGGGTCAATAGGCTTTTTTTTTGCAGTTGCTTCTATTACAATATCCATATGTATGTTGTCTGTTGCAGCGTCACACATCTCTCGTCTCCTACTCTTTCAACTGAACAAATCCACAAGGGCCGTGACGAGGATTCGAACCTGCGTCCGGGAGCATCCCAGACACTGCCTTAATCGCCTGAGCTACGACAGGGTAAAGTCCCCAGGGTGTGGTGTAGCTGTAAACTCTCAACAATAACCTCATATCGTGAGCATTCCTCAGTGAGTGTTGTAGACACCGTGCGAGCCACGAACAACGAAGGCCCCAACAGTAAGCCTTGAGGAACACCACTTGGTGAACACATCTTTCACTAACCCCTCACACGGCGAACATATTTTCTCTTCTCTCCTCCTCATAGACCCCGCCATTAGTGAGTGACAGCCGATATATGAGAGTTGTCATGGGCTGTGCTAGCAAATGACCAAGAGATGCCGGGGAACACGCTAACAGAGCTTCGCCCTATTATGCACACAGCTTTGCTCTCCGCTAAAGGAAGTTCCCTCATAACACTCACTTTGTATGCTGTGCTTGAGAATGCGAGGGCGACCTGCCCGAGGAGGAGAAAGGAGACGAGGAGGACGTCAATAATCAGGAGATTCTCCAGCACACACAACCTAGCTGCCACATTTATAACCTCACGTTCTCACAACGTTGTAACTAGGTAATTACATCAAGTACCACTAAACAAGCCTATGCTAACACTCCATATTACAGGCGATGAGTCACAATAACGTGGCTAAAGTATGTTGACCAGACCACACACTAGAAGGTGAAGGGACGACGACGACGTTTCGGTCCGTCCTGGACCATTCTCAAGTCGACTGAGAATGGACCAGGACGGACCGAAACGTCGTCGTCCCTTCACCTTCTAGTGTGTGGTCTGGTCAACTCCATATTACAGTTGGTACGGACAAGTAACACGAAGGACACCGAGTGTGATGCATGACCTGTACACACACACACTCGTGCCTGTGGCGGGGTGTCAGAGTCTAATGTATGGAGTACCTGCAGGGCTCATGGGTACGTCCAATAAACCAACGATCATTGAACAGTAAAAACGGATCTGTTCTTGTCGAAGCATCTACGTCCAACCGGGCTGTGGTGGGTTATGTGGGCCTGCGGGCCGCTCCAGCCTGGTGGACCAAACTCTCACAAGTCAAGGCTGGCCTCGGGCCGGGCTTGGGGAGTAGAAGAACTCCCAGAACCCCATCAACCAGGTATCAACCAGGTATCAACCCTGCTTTTATTTACACACAAGAGAAGAGCACAAGGCCCGCCATGGCCAGACTCGGTCCTGCCTCAGGCGTCAACAGCAAATCCCCGGGGCGGAACGTACCTCTCCACATTAACGTCCGTGACAACAATAACACATCTCCTTTTTCACTTCCACGTCCAAACTTACCAACACACACCTGCGTCGTGTCGTATACCCGGCTCTACGTCACCCCTGCCACTGGCTCAAGTTACAAGTCTGCGTTCATTTCAACGCCCGCGTCCGATTCCAGAGTCAGAGAGCCTGCCGCAGGAGGTACCAGCCTATGCAAATGAACGTGTCCATAAATGAACTGCTCGAACCATTAGCCTTTTCTTCATAACCCATTACCGCCATGCTGAACACAATGGGTCGTCTTTCAGCCTCTCACCCATTCACACCCACGCCCTGGAGGCCCCCACGAGGCCTCACCCCACACCCCCTGGTTCACAAGGTTTCACCCTGCAATACTTCACGTTTAGAGAAAACTCCTCCCTTTCCCTGTATCTTGCTAGGCTCTCACTAGTCAATATTTCTCAAGTTAACCGCCTAAATTCATTCATTCATTCACATTCTCTCTCTCTCTGCCAGAGGCGTGTTATCGTGCTGTGAAGATAACACTTTATTATTCCTGCTGCTATCTAGAATGTTGAGGCAGATAGCAGGCTCCAGTATAACACTGCCAGGCGGTCCTGGATCCTCACACTCTGGAATGAGAAGGAGCGTCCTGGATCTTCACATTCTGGAATGAGGAGAAAAAACGTCCTGGAGCCTCACATTCTGGAATGAGAAGGAACGTCCTGGAGCCTCACATTCTGGAATGAGGAGAAGGAGCGTCCTGGATCCTCACATTCTGGAATGAGAAGGAACGTCCTGGATCCTCACACTCTGGAATAAGAAGGAGCGTCCTGGATCCTCACACTCTGGAATGAGAAGGAGCGTCCTGGATCCTCACATTCTGGAATGAGAAGGAACGTCCTGGAGCCTCACATTCTGGAATGAGAAGGAGCGTCCTGGATCCTCACACTCTGGAATAAGAAGGAGCGTCCTGGATCCTCACACTCTGGAATGAGAAGGAGCGTCCTGGATCCTCACACTCTGGAATGAGAAGGAGCGTCCTGGATCCTCACACTCTGGAATAAGAAGGAGCGTCCTGGATCCTCACACTCTGGAATGAGGAGGAGCGTCCTGGATCCTCACACTCTGGAATGAGAAGGAGCGTCCTGGATCCTCACACTCTGGAATGAGAAGGAGCGTCCTGGAACCTCCAGAACGTCCATTCTTCATATTGGAGACGTCGTCAGCATGTTAGAAAACGAGGTAAATGTAAACAAAGCGGTTGGGAGGGATAACTATAACAGACAGCTGTCATATTCCAGCTGGAGTTCCTATATATGTATAATTTACACATATATACACGAGTATAATAAATTATATATGTATATATATATTATATAAATAATTTTAATTTTTAAATTCAACTGTCCTCTCACTTAATACGTAGCAATTTTTTGTATGGAATCGACGAATACATTAAAATTGCGACGTATTAGAAAAACACGATTATACATCGTAATATTAACGTTTTCTATGCTTCAGCCTCGACTGGTTAGGTTCGGTTAGGTTAGGTTCGTATGTTTTTGTGGTTAGGCATAAGAGTTGTATATTTTACGTAGCTGGAAATCTAGAGAACGGTTGGGTTAATTAAATATTCCATTCCTTGCCCGGAAGGTCTGTCAGCGAGGGAGTTACCCTCCCCCCCCCCTCACACCCGTCTGTCTGTCTATCAGCCGTCTATACCCTTCACGCCAAAGCTGTCTGTCTGTCACGTTAATGTTGGGCCGCGCCCGCCCCCCTGAGGCCCGACACGGGCGGCGGGCCGTGTCCACCCACACACCCCGCCCAACTCTAATACCTGTATAACACGCTCCTGCCCTCCACCCTCTAGACAGGAGACGAGGTATCATGCAGGATACTGGAAGCGACCATACGAGTAATAAATACTCATACTCCGCCCAAGTAAAACAGAAACAAGCAACACTTAGTGGACCAGCCAGAGGCTTAGGGCCCGCGCAGGAATATCCCTGCAAAAAAAAAAAAAAATAGGACACTGGAGCGAACAATGCTAAAGGCAATGCAGAATAAGAAGTGTCACAGGCACAGAGAGCAGTACTTTACGAACCTCACACCTCAACGGCTCGGTAATATCCTCAACAAACATAAGAAATTGAATACAAAAGTGAGCGAATTTAGTAAGACAATTAGACAAGCTGCTGTAGGAAGTGCCGGACCAACTGGGTTGTGGAACAGAGGAATAGAGAAACAAAACAATAATTCACAATAACAGCAAAAAAACCACAATGAATTCATGCGCTTGGACGAAAATCTTACTTATACTTGGTTATGACAAGTATGCATGTGTGAGCGGGGGGGGGGGGGGGGGGGAAGGGGGATGGTGCCAAGCACAGGCCAGGCACCAGAGTCGTGATTGGTCAGTACATGGTCGTGTTGTGGCCCCCAGCGAAGGGGGGAGGGGGGGTTGGTGGTGTGGGGGTCGTGTGGGGTGTGTGGTATGGGCGACAAGCATGAGCAGCAGCAGCAACAGACCCCCTTAGGATGGGGGAGGTCTCTTGTCCTCCCCACAACAGTTTAGTTGTCTAACACGCGGGTACCTGTTTCCTGTTGGGGTGAGACCTGCCACTGTTGCTCCTGTTGCCAGCCGAGACCTCTCACCGTTCATCACACAAGAAAAACGCCAGGATATCTTGAGCGCCTGCTACCCCATCAAAATGCCCCGTGACCCCAAGTGACCCCAACTAAGACTAACCAGTATGAGGTTGGGGGGGGGGGGTGGTTGAAGATGTTCGTACCATGCCGTCAGTCTCCAAGATGGTCGTCCAAGGGCCTCACTGCTGTTAATTGTTTTGCCCGGGGTGTTCGCGAGACAAACATCCGCATTCTGCTTATCCAACATTTTCATAAACAGTGTTATCTTGGCCGGGATCCACGGCGGTCAAGGAAGACAGGATCTTGCCGCTCTCTTGTTGCTTGGGCCCTGCCTGCAGTTGCCTGAGCTGTGCCTGCACATCAAAATAAAGCATAATACTTCTACCCATCGTCCTCGATAGATCAGGCGGGTCGGTACGGTTCTAGTGAGGGGACAAAACAGTCGTATTTCGTACGGAGAGGCAAGTGTAGCAGGCATCGTGGGAACCCGTGGCTCAGGGACCCACGCCCAGCTCAATGCTAAGTGTAACTGCCCTGTTTTTGGGTGATTTATATAAGCACGAACATCAGTTAAACGACGTATTTTAAGCTTACCATTAGAGGTTAACCAACCCGTTGTTTGTGGTGGACGATGTCCTCCCCCATGTAGGATTCGAACTGACGCCAAGAGGAATTAAGCTTGGTCATTCCCAAGTTTTCGGACCATCCACGCACCAGGCTGGTTATAGCGACCAAAGCCATGGTCCGTGAGTTGAGTTGGATCAAATTTAAGTTTGAGATATAAGGAAGGAAATTATGAGGCGAAAGGGCTAAGCCAGTAGGCCGATATAACATATGGTAGGAGAGAGGCGGGAAAGAATGATTCCCCAAGAGCATTTGGACCAATGAGGAGCTGGTTCCAATTTCTGAACGATCATTGGTAGTTATCGATGGTGCTTGGGGACTAGTCTGGGGGGGGGGAGGGGGGAGGGAAGGGGGGGGGAGGGGGGAGGTCAGCCTCAATGCTCCAAGCAAAAAACTTTGGGAATTTAGGCAAGCAGCGAAGCATTCAGCGCCTCCAAGTTGGGTGTCGACGCCGTGAACTTCATGGTGAGGTGTGATGGTGAGGGGTGTCACTGCCTCAGTCACCACTACCCCTCACTGTCACCATCCTCCCGTCACCACCATGGCTGTACCACCCCCCCCCCCCCCACCCTACCATACATACATGCGGTTAAACCAACAAACTTCATCAGAACGGATTAAACTACAAAAACACCCCTTGGTAAATGAATTGCTTTAAGCTGAAGTGAATTTGTGTGTTTTTTCCCCGCCCTGCTGCGGGTGTGTTGGTTTGTTTGTGTTGTGTGCTCTCTCGCGCGCGCGTCTGCATGATTGTTCCAGCACGCCCCGGGTTGCATGTCCTTGGGCTCCGCCTTTTCAGCTTTCTGGGGTGTAATGCAATGACCACCTTCCCCCACTTGTCTTCAACTACCTCCTATAGTTTACCTGTATTTATTCACTAATCTTACGGCCTTATGGCTTATCTGGATACCTGGTTGATGGGGTTCTGGGAGTAGTTCTTCTCCCCAAGCCCGGCCCGAGGCCAGGCTTGCCTTGTGAGAGTTTGGTCCACCAGGCTGTTGCTTGGAGCGGCCTGCAGGACCCCCCAGAGCCTGTTTGTATGACCAGCTGCACCCCCCCCCCTTCCCATGTCTGGACCAGCTGCACCACCCGTGCAGAAATCCTTTACTGCTAGAATCCACTCAGTAAAACATCTAAACTACTGGGACCGACTAAAGAGCCTAAATCTGTATATTCCCTTGAGCGCAGGCGGGAGAGATGCATAATAATTTACACGTGGAAAATAGTAGAGGGGCTGGTCCCAAACCTGCACACAGAAATAACACCACATGAGACCAGAAGGCATGGCAGGATGTGCAGAATACCCCCGTTGAAGAGCAGAGGCGCAACAGGTACTCTGAGAGAGAACTATCAACATCAGAGGCTCGAGACTGTTCAACACGCTTCCACTACACATAAGGGACATAACTGGCCGACCCCTCACAGTGTTCAAGAGAGAACTATCAACATCAGAGACCCGAGACTGTTCAACACTCTTCCACTACACATAAGGGACATAACTGGCCGACCCCTCACAGTGTTCAAGAGAGAACTGGATAAACACCTTCAAAGGATCAACCAGGCTGTGACTTAAACGTCAGGCTGCGAGCAGCCGCGTCCAGCAACCAGGAGACTTAGTCGATGACTGCACTGAAGGATACCCAGAACTCACCACTCAAAGAGGTGTGTTCTTAGTCCTCCAGGACCATTGAGTTCCCTTGGGGACCATTTTGGGACCTTCCTGTCCCAAAATCACTTTCCGTGTCTGATCCAGAGGATCAGGAGGACCACAAACCATGAAGCCTCCTGGCACCCAAAGATTCTAAACCCCCCAGAACCTCTCTTAACCCCCCCCCCCACAAGAAATGCACCCCAGGAAACCCCCCCACAGTAATACGAGACTGGTGCATAAGGAAAGAAAATCAGCAGTAACCAAACTTTTTCATTGTTATCGTTGTGAGGGAGTGGAACGACCAGGGGGAGAGAAGCTCGCTATCTCTCGCTATCTCACGCTATCTCTCGCTATCTCACGCTATCTCTCTCTCTCTCTCCCCGTCTCTCTGTCACACACACACACTAACAAGAGTCCCTTGTGCTCACCGGGAGGGCGTTAACCAAAAATAAAATGAATAAAATCCACAAATAAAGTAAGTTGTCACCGGATCGTGTGTCACCGCCGCTCCCCCGAGGCCCTCACGCTGGCCTAAGTGGAACCATATGCCCCGGCACTCTGGCCCAACCATGGCCCCGGCACTCTGGCCCCAACCATGGTCCCGGCACTCCGCTCCCCAACCATGGCCCGGGCACTCTGGCCCCCAACCATGCTACAACCCCCAAGCCCAACCTACGTGATTATATAACACACGCGGAAACGAGTGAAGGTGGATGTGGAGAAGTTACGAGGCCACTGGAGCAGTTACTTCCCAGCAGGAAGTAGTTGGTGAGCCTCGCTGCTCGGCCCCTCAAACAAGGGGAAGCGCCTCGGGGGCTTTGTTCTAATCATTGTGGCTGCCTGCTTCACCTGTGCACCCAACTGAAGCCCACAGTTCAACACACTCAAGATCAAATAATACTCGAGCTCTAGTTCAACTTGAGTGCAAGTATCTACCGTTCTGATGCACTCATGAGAGACACACTCCAGACACTGGGTGTGGGTGTTACAGGTAAGAGATGGATGAGGTGGTGTGGCTCACACCCAGACACTGGGTGTGGGTGTTACAGGTAAGAGATGGATGAGGTGGTGTGGCTCACACCCAGACACTGGGTGTGGGTGTTACAGGTAAGAGATGGATGAGGTGGTGTGGCTCACACCCAGACACTGGGTGTGGGAGTTACAGGTAAGAGATGGATGAGGTGGTGTGGCTCACACCCAGACACTGGGTGTGGGTGTTACAGGTAAGAGATGGATGAGGTGGTGTGGCTCACACCCAGACACTGGGTGTGGGGTTACAGGTAAGAGATGGATGAGGTGGTGTGGCTCACACCCAGACACTGGGTGTGGGTGTTACAGGTAAGAGATGGATGAGGTGGTGTGGCTCACACCCAGACACTGGGTGTGGGGTTACAGGTAAGAGATGGATGAGGTGGTGTGGCTCACACCCAGACACTGGGTGTGGGTGTTACAGGTAAGAGATGGATGAGGTGGTGTGGTTACCTGGTTGATACCTGGTTGATGGGGTTCTGGGAGTTGTTCTACTCCCCAAGCCCGGCCCGAGGCCAGGCTCGACTTGTGAGAGTTTGGTCCACCAGGCTGTTGCTTGGAGCGGCTCACACCCAGACACTGGGTGTGGGTGTTACAGGTAAGAGATGGATGAGGTGGTGTGGCTCACACCCAGACACTGGGTGTGGGTGTTACAGGTAAGAGATGGATGAGGTGGTGTGGCTGAGGGTCTCCAAGATAACAGCGAAGCAGCTGCAAGGTAGCGAAGCTGACAGTGGCATATATGTACATGATAATGTACATATTTGTCACTGTCAGACCTGGCATGTATATATATGTACACCTGCCCCCACGGAGGATGTAGCCGTCAATCTAAGTACATAGGTATGACGTCGACCAAGCTGACGAGGCGTTTGACCTGTCATCTTCAATCCGGTGCTTCCAAAAACTCTGAGACAAGCTCATGACATCACTCTAACAAGATAAATGTAGAATAAAAACATCTGTATAATAGACACAACCCAAGATGTAAGAAGATTACAAATTCTTGAAGCAATCCACATAAAAATAGAACAACCCACCATAAACACCCAAATTACGGAACTGTTCACTCTACCCACCGTGAGAGTAAGAACTAGACCGGAACGTGAAGATGCCAACATAGAAGACATTGCCCAACATGCTACGCTCTCTACACCTCATTATTCTTTGTATGTGCTTTGAACCCTGTTTTCCCCTTATTCTTCAAACTTTTACGCCTTATTCTTCACCAACTTGTATTTCTATGCACCTGACCTCCCCAATGGTATAAATCCAATATGCCATATACTGTCCCATCACTTGAGAATGAACCATGTAGGTTCGAAACGTTGTGTAATTTTATAATAAGTGTAATACATTCTACAGTTATTTCTTTCTTTTTCTTCACCTCGAACGATGACCTTTGGAGAACTCCTCTTCCAATTAAACCCAGATCCAAGAGCACTAGTCAGAGGGATAGAAGCCCTGAACAAGAAAATAATCAATACAGAATATGTAGTCATATTCAATGAAACGTGTGTATATATATACATACATATTATATGACAGTGTCAGACCACGGAGGAAAAATGAAACAGGAATTTCCTTAAGTACTTTCGTATATTAATACATCTTCAGAAGGAGTGTAGCCGTATATTAATACATCTTCAGAAGGAGTGTAGCCGTATATTAATACATCTTCAGAAGGAGTGTAGCCGTATATTAATTAATACATCTTCACTCCTTCTGAAGATGTGTTAATATACGAAAGTACTTAAGGAAATTCCTGTTTCATTTTTCCTCCGTGGTCTGAAACTGTCACATTTTTAATCACGTGTTTATTTTCGTGATATACACACATACATATTATATATATAAACACTCGATCCCCTAGGTCTACTACCCCCTCTCCCCACGTCCTCACATCTCCCCATGGTCGCCCTCAGACACATCAGATGGGAGCGAGAGAGGGGGAGCAAGAATTAGTTAGTTAAGATAAGTGGCCCTTGAGACTAGAGAGATGGCCGCCAAGATCCCGTCAAGATATCCTCCCCAGAATAACATCAGTGAATGTGTCCATCCATTGACCCCCCCCCCCAAACCCCTATCCACCCCCCCTCTCTCATCACCACCTAACCTCACCACAATATCCATCTCAAAATCCCCCTCCCCCCCACCCCCCCAACATGCTTCCGGGTGGCTAATTCCACAATACTCCGGTGATGATTTGATGGCTAAATTCCCGTTAT